>NW_028254860.1:0-1000 GCF_964263255.1 Lissotriton vulgaris | reverse complement strand
CCAAATCATTACCCAGTAGACAGTCTACAGGCAAGTTTGGTGACACTGCCACTCTCTTTGGGCCAGTGACACCTCCCCAGCTGAGACTTACTACTGCCATGGGATGATTTGTTTGGATGCCATCAATGTTTGTTACCTGGTATGTGGCACCTGGTAAAAGTTGCTTAGAGGGGACTATACAGTCAGCCACCATGGTGATGCTAGCCCCTGTGTCTCTAAAAGCTTCAACTTTCAAACCATTGATGATGGGTTCTTGTCTATATTTGCTCAAGGTATTTGGGCAAACAGAGAAGTTGGCAAACCCCATGCCAGTCTCATAGACAAGATCATTTGGGGATGGAGACCTGGATAGGCCAGGGTCCCCTTGGGCTCCAAAAGTAAACCCACCCAGATTCCTGGGTGTGCTCCCACTTCCTGGGGGATTACTGCTGACAGTAACAGGAGGTGTTGGAGCTGGCTTTGGAGGTATGTTTTCTTTATTGCCATTCTTGGGACAACAGCTGTCTGTTTTGTAATGCCCAACCTGTTTACAGGCATGGCAATAAGGCTTTTTCTCTGTTGAAGAAGTGTCTTGGGACCCACCCCCCTTCTTGGAGTTTTGGGGCCCTGGGGAAGTGTTTTCTTTACTTTTATCCCCACCCTTATCTTGAGGCTTGGTAGACTCCTTCTTCTGGTTATTGTCCTGATTCTTAGGCCTAATCCTGGTTCTGACCCACTTATCTGCCCTCTTTCCCAATTCTTGGGGAGAGGTCAAATCTGAGTCCACCAGGTGCTGGTGTAAGAGCTGGTTCTGACAATTACTAAGGATCTGCTCCCTCATAATCAAATTATACAATCCTGTGAAGTCATGTACTTTGCTGCCATTCAGCCAACCCTCCAGAGCCTTAGTTGCACAATCAACAAAATCAGTCCAGTCCTGAGTCTGTGTCTTCTGGGTATCTCTGAACTTTAACCTGTACTGTTCAGTGGTTAAGCCAAACCCATCTATCAGAACACTCTT